>NC_139226.1:142928552-142951052 GCF_055691185.1 Crinia signifera | reverse complement strand
GTGTGTGTGTGTGTTGTGTTACAGCTCAGAGTGTGTGTGTTGTGTTACAGCTCAGAGTGTGTGTGTTGTGTTACAGCTCAGAGTGTGTGTTGTGTTACAGCTCAGAGTGTGTGTTGTGTTACAGCTCAGAGTGTGTGTTGTGTTACAGCTCAGAGTTGTGTGTGTCACTGCCCACCATAGAGCACAATGGTGTGACATGCCTATATTAGGACACAAAGGACTTTCCCTCCCGTATATTAGTCATGCTATCTGAGATCCCAACAAGACAGAACAAAAGTGATCTGAGGACAATGGAGATAACACAACAGACCGCTCAGACAGGCCGGACCGCTTCCACAGACAGGAGCTGCTCATTGGGAAGCGTGCCGCAACGTCGCACCGCCAAATGCCTATAATCAGGACCATTACATGCCTCTACCCCGCACCGC
This sequence comes from Crinia signifera, assembly GCF_055691185.1. Classification (NCBI taxonomy): domain Eukaryota; kingdom Metazoa; phylum Chordata; class Amphibia; order Anura; family Myobatrachidae; genus Crinia; species Crinia signifera. Next base: position 142,950,624 of record NC_139226.1, on the reverse strand, counting down.
AAACTGCCGCAACACTGCACCTATAAAAGCCTATAAGCAGGACCGCTAAATGCCTCTACTCCACACCACAAAATGCTGCGATACCACCCCATAAAAGCCTTGGCTGCCGGATGGCTCCCCGACAGTCGGGATTCCGACAGTCATTACTCCGACGTCGGAATCCCGACTGCTCCCTCGTGGGGGTCCACGACCCCCATAGAAGGAGAATAAAATAGGTAACGAGCGCAGCTCGCCACCGTGCCCGCAGTGTGAGGCACTACATGCCTTTACCCTGCACCGCAAAATGCCAGAACTCTAAATGCCTCTATACCACATCCCTAGATGCAGCTATACAATGCTTCTATACCACCCCCAAATTGGAGCTATACAATGTCTATATACCGGACCACATGAAGCAGCTAAACAATGCCTCTATACCTCACTCATAAATGCAGCTATACAATGCCTCTATACTTCACTCATAAATGCAGCTATACAATGCCTCTATACTTCACTCATAAATGCAGCTATACAAAGCCTCTATACCTCACTCATAAATGCAGCTATACAATGCCTCTATACCTCACTCATAAATACAGCTATACAATGCCTCTATACTTCACTCATAAATGCAGCTATACAATGCCTCTATACCTCACTCATAAATGCAGCTATACAATGCCTCTATACTTCACTCATAAATGCAGCTATACAATGCCTCTATACCTCACTCATAAATGCAGCTATATAATGCCTCTATACCTCACTCATAAATGCAGCTATACAATGCCTCTATACTTCACTCAAAAATGCAGCTATACAATGCCTCTATACCTTACTCATAAATACAGCTATACAATGCCTCTATACTTCACTCATAAATGCAGCTATACAATGCCTCTATACCTCACTCATAAATGCAGCTATACAATGCCTCTATACCTCACTCATAAATGCAGCTATACAATGCCTCTATACTTCACTCATAAATGCAGCTATACAATGCCTCTATACCTCACTCATAAATACAGCTATACAATGCCTCTATACTTCACTCATAAATGCAGCTATACAATGCCTCTATACGTCACTCATAAATACAGCTATACAATGCCTCTATACCTCACTCATAAATACAGCTATACAATGCCTCTATACCTCACTCATAAATACAGCTATACAACGCCTCTATACCTCACTCATAAATACAGCTATACAACGCCTCTATACCTCACTCATAAATACAGCTATACAACGCCTCTATACCTCACTCATAAATACAGCTATACAACGCCTCTATACCTCACTCATAAATACAGCTATACAACGCCTCTATACCTCACTCATAAATACAGCTATACAATGCCTCTATACCTCACTCATAAATACAGCTATACAACGCCTCTATACCTCACTCATAAATACAGCTATACAATGCCTCTATACCTCACTCATAAATACAGCTATACAATGCCTCTATACCTCACTCATAAATACAGCTATACAATGCCTCTATACCTCACTCATAAATACAGCTATACAATGCCTCTATACCTCACTCATAAATACAGCTATACAATGCCTCTATACCTCACTCATAAATACAGCTATACAATGCCTCTATACCTCACTCATAAATACAGCTATACAATGCCTCTATACGTCACTCATAAATGCAGCTATACAATGCCTCTATACCTCACTCATAAATGCAGCTATACAATGCCTCTATACGTCACTCATAAATACAGCTATACAATGCCTCTATACCTCACTCATAAATACAGCTATACAATGCCTCTATACCTCACTCATAAATACAGCTATACAATGCCTCTATACGTCACTCATAAATACAGCTATACAATGCCTCTATACCTCACTCATAAATGCAGCTATACAATGCCTCTATACCTCACTCATAAATACAGCTATACAATGCCTCTATACCTCACTCATAAATACAGCTATACAATGCCTCTATACCTCACTCATAAATACAGCTATACAATGCCTCTATACCTCACTCATAAATACAGCTATACAATGCCTCTATACCTCACTCATAAATACAGCTATACAATGCCTCTATACCTCACTCATAAATACAGCTATACAATGCCTCTATACCTCACTCATAAATACAGCTATACAATGCCTCTATACCTCACTCATAAATACAGCTATACAATGCCTCTATACCTCACTCATAAATACAGCTATACAATGCCTCTATACCTCACTCATAAATACAGCTATACAATGCCTCTATACCTCACTCATAAATACAGCTATACAATGCCTCTATACCTCACACATAAATACAGCTATACAACGCCTCTATACCTCACTCATAAATACAGCTATACAATGCCTCTATACCTCACTCATAAATACAGCTATACAATGCCTCTATACCTCACTCATAAATACAGCTATACAACGCCTCTATACGTCACTCATAAATACAGCTATACAACGCCTCTATACCTCACTCATAAATACAGCTATACAACGCCTCTATACCTCACACATAAATACAGCTATACAACGCCTCTATACCTCACTCATAAATACAGCTATACAACGCCTCTATACCTCACTCATAAATACAGCTATACAACGCCTCTATACCTCACTCATAAATACAGCTATACAACGCCTCTATACGTCACTCATAAATACAGCTATACAACGCCTCTATACGTCACTCATAAATACAGCTATACAACGCCTCTATACCTCACTCATAAATACAGCTATACAACGCCTCTATACCTCACTCATAAATACAGCTATACAATGCCTCTATACCTCACTCATAAATACAGCTATACAATGCCTCATGGTAAAAATAAAAATAAGTCAGAACTATAAGATAATAGATGTGACAGTTGTATTACTCAGTCTGTCACCAGATCAGCCAATCACTGTGCTGTATACAGGGATTCCCACTCTGTACCGCATGAGACCTGCACTATTAGCACTTGTACAGAGCTGGATCATATCAATAATAGATGTCTGTAATGAGATATATTCTAAATATAGAGAGTTCTCTGCACTGACCACGGGTGAGTAAGTCACATACTGGGAATGTACTAAGATGGGACTTGTATTTCACATGGGATGTTGCTATGAGAAACCAGAATATACTTCTTACTGTATGTATTTACACCTTCTAGAAGATTATAGATAGTATGATTAGTTGCCCATAGCAACATCCCAGGTGAAATAGAACTGCCATCTTAGTAAATTCCCCCTATATTCATTCTTACCGGTAATAATTCCTCTCATGGTCCCTTATCCTTTGTCTTCTCATGTTTAATGTGTGACATGTATCACATGTACCATACGTGTTCCCGGTATCTATCACAGCGCTGCTAAAGTGGTGCAAACAGGCTGGAAAAGCAACTCAGTGGGTAAGGGGACCGGCTCAGAGGGTAAGGGAACCAGCTCAGTGGGTAAGGGCACCGGCTCAAAGGGTAAGGGCACCGATTCTGTAACATCAGTGTGGCTGCAGGCTGATAAAATACCATTAGAATTGGACATTTAGGGTAAAAAATGACTACACTGTGTGGAGTTTGCATGTTCTCTCATTGTTTGTGTGGGTAGTGTGTGTGTGTGTGCATCATGTGAGTACGTTTAATATATATATATATATAGTTTCGGTCTCTCCACGCTGATGGAGACAGGAGAGGGGGTCTTGATAAAGGTCTTGGAGAGACCGAAACGTTGACCGCCAAACCCACTGTCATGTTCTGATTGTTTCCCTTGTTGTGGTATGTATTAAAGTGCAAAAGAAAAAGAAGACCGGTGAGTGCGTCTGTTTTCAGACATTCTGTTGTATTATCTGGAGTACCTACCGAGTAGGCCTTCTGGACTGACACCCCGGCTGTTGCATAAAAGGAGGAGAGTGCTGTCCAATGTGGATGGATATATATATATATATATATATATATATATATATATATATATATATACACAGTATAGGGGGAACATTTGTTGGGGGGGGGGGGGGAGCAGGGCGAAGTTAAGTAAACCTACTGGAACCCTGTTGGGATTCCCAGTGCATAAGTATTCAGACCTCCATTGGATTCTCGTGTCCAAGACTTCTCTCGCGCTGCCCCCCTGCACTGGAACAACCTCCCGTCACCCATCAGGCTTTCTGATTCCCTTACCTCCTTCAAGTGCTCCCTCAAAACCCACTTTTTTTCGACTAGCCTATCCCTCCTCCTAACCTCTTTTGATCCTCCTATCCTGCCTCCGTTCCCCTCCATTCCTACTTATCCTATTGTTTTTTGTTTGTCCACCCACCTCCTTTTAGTCTGTTAACTCTTATTAGTAGGGTCCTCCGTCCTCACGTACTCACCCTACCTCTTTACCTCACGAGTGCTCCTGCCCGGTTCTTCCCTTCCTCTACTTCATCCTCAGTCTCCTTGACAACTTTGACACCTACTTCTGAACTGATGCCGATTTTAGTTCTTCCAGCTATACCCCTATTTATACTGTATTTTATCAACACACCCTGTACGTTACCTTGTAATTTGTTTTTAATTTGCTATGTACGGCGCTGCCGACACTTTGTGGCGCCTTATAAATAAACAAACTACATCATCATTCCCACAGCCAGTCATAAGAATTTATGCATCCGCAGATAGATAGATAGAATTGCTTTGTCTGGCGGTGTTCCTCCCCCATAGAGGTGAGAAGCAGCATTTATACACATATATAATAGATATACATACATGTATATTCATCTCCTGTAAGCATAGAGCTAACGCGCGATTGCACTTCTGTGAACTGATAACACCTGGGAGCCGGCAGATACTGGGGGGGGGGGGCGCGTCTGATTGTATGGTGTGCTGGGTAAATACGAAGGGACAAAGCTGTAGGTATCTGTGGGTGCACATTCCATAATCCTATGGGCAGCACACACTTGCTCTGTGACCAGCCGGGGACTCTGACTCCCAGGAATCGGAGCATACTGGGCACATAAGCTATTTAGAAATTAAGGGCGGTGGGCAGATTTCACCAGATGAGTTTCCAGCGCACGATTAAGGATGATTAATCTGTATAACAGCACAGGAGGAATGACGGTTCAGAAGTCCTGGACCAGGGATGGGGGAAGCAGCCACCCAGCATTAAAACGTCACATTCGCTGCTACCAGGAATTGTGAAGGCTTCCTCCTTGTCAGAGAACATCAAATATTTATCTAAAATAGGCAATATATGGTTCTAAGTGAGTATGCGAGAGCCGTGTCACGTGGGAAAGTCTCCCAACGCATTTCTCACGACCCTAGGGCCGAAAGTAGCAACATCCTCTGGGGAGCGCGTATCTGCAGATGTGACATGTAGCACAGTCTGGCTGAGTTACAGGGGCTGCAGTACCAAGCTCCGGGATCAGTGGGCACCATGCAATACAACCATTATCCACAATTTCATTTGATTTCGATATATCGGGCCGATATATTGTTTGCAAAGTTTATGTGTTTTCCATCCGATACGATACGATGCACGGTCCCGTGAGCGTAGGATAGCAGCCCCTAGGTCTTGATTTATTGCAATTGCATGGAATCGGATGGAAAAATAAAGTGTTTGTTTGCGTATGCGATATATCGCGTGAAGTTTGACTGACATTTCCAGCCCCCTAATTCAGCCCATAAGATATTGATGAATACCATAAGGCGATTTATTAAGGCGAGATATATCTTATGTCAGTGGTCCTCAGGACCCCACACAGCTCACGTTTCCAGGTCACCCGGCAGGCGCACAGGTGCACTCATCACTCACTGACACATTTTCAAATATCCACAGGTGGAGCTAATTATTTCACTTGATTCTGTGAGGAGACCTGGAAACCATGCACTGTGTGGGGCCCTGAGGACCGAGATTGTGAACCTGTGTCTTATGTGATATATCAAATGTACAAATCTGTAAGGAATCATTTCCGGGAAGGCCCAGGCGGAGTACAAGGTTATTTGCATCCGACATCAGGATCACACTTATCGTTGTAGTGTATGGCGCCCTTTACGCTGTGATACAGACTCACCAGGACGTGCAGGGCTATTTACTAACATGTGGCGGGAATAAGGAAGATGTAGCTTGCACCCCCGGCCAGTCTGGGTTCCCCTATGATCGAGGGCAGTGGACTGGAATCCTGGACTTCATTTAAAGACAGAAAGCAGAAAATAGAAATCCTATTATTATTGAAGTTTCGGTGTCGCCCTCCTGAGGTATGGGAACGATAACAGGGTCGCACTGTCACTGCGGTATATTCCCATTTATTTATTTTTTGTTATGTCTGGCATTTCAGTAGGCTGGAACTTGGCGCTTGCTTGTTTGGTGACATCAAGATATAGGGTGGGCCAGGTCGTTGGGGGGTGTGCCAGGTCGCTGGGGGTGTGTGGCAGGTCGCTGAAGGTGTGTGGCAGGTCGCTGGGGGGTGTGGCAGGTCGCTGGGGAGTGTGCCAGGTCGCTGGGGGTGTGTGGCAGGTCGCTGGGGGTGTGTGGCAGGTCGCTGGGGGGTGTGGCAGGTCGCTGGGGGTGTGTGGCAGGTCGCTGGGGGGTGTGGCAGGTCGCTGGGGGGGTGCCAGGTCGCTGGGGGGGGGGGTTTGTCAGGTCGCTGGGGGAGTGTGGCAAGTCGCTGGGGGTGTGTGGCAGGTTGCTGGGGGTGTGTGGCAGGTCGCTGGGGGGGTGTGGCAGGTCGCTGGGGGGGGGCAGGTCGCTGGGAGGGGGGTGCCAGGTCGCTGAGAGGTGTGCCAGGTCGCTGGGGGGTGTGCCAGGTCGCTGGGGGGGTGCCAGGTCGCTGGGGGGGGGGTTGTCAGGTCGCTGGGGGGTGTGGCAGGTCGCTGGAGGAGTGTGGCAAGTCGCTGGGGGGGTGTGGCAGGTCGCTGGGGGGGGGGGGCAGGTCCCTGGGAGGGGGGTGCCAGGTCGCTGGGAGGTGTGCCAGGTCGCTGGGGGTGTGTGCCAAGTCACTGGGGGGGGTGTGGCAGGCTGCTGGGGGGGTGGCAGGTCGCTGGGGGTGTGTGGCAGGTCGCTGGGGGGGTGCTAGGTCGCTGGGGGGGTGGCAGGTCACTGGGGGGTGTGGCAGGTCGCTGGGGGGTGCCAGGTCGCTGGGGGGGGGCGTGCCAGGTCGCTGGGGGGTGTGCCAGGTACCCTGCTACAGTACAGACTGGTGCAGCTTAGTATTGCTATTACATAACAATGCTCATCTGGTACTCTTTGTAAATGCAAAGTACCCAGGACTGAGTCAGACGCCGACCCCACTCTTAACCAGGGTCAGACTGAAACCTGGGAATTTGCCGACCTTCAGCCCCGGTTCCGATGTACAAATGGGTATTACTGAACAATGTTACATACTGTATAGTCATGTGGGGCTGTTCATAAGGAAGAGGCGATGAGTTTTTCTGCATCCTCTTCCACGGTCTCTCGTGTGTAAATGATGTGGTCATGGTTTGGGAATTGGGACTTATTAACATGACACACACCTCTTATCCCCCCCAGGACAGTGTCACAATGAGATAATCAGACTACGCTACGCTACAGTGCACCCCAGACTAATCCCAGGCTCCAGCCATGTACGTGGAACCTGGAAAATGCCCCTACAGAAGACTGTGTAGATGCCTTCTTGCTCACAGATATTGGGGGAATCCAATTATCCAAGATCATTTTGCTCACGGGAAAAAATAGCATTTTTCACGATTTTTGCCGATGTTCAGTATTGAGTTAGGCAATTAAAAGTCAGATTTTTTTTTTCCCACAAGAAAAATGTCCCACTTTTGTGCAATAACACGTGAGATTCCAGATAAGTTCCTGGACCGATGTGTTATCTGCTGCTGGAGTTGCAGGTGCTGCCGCACAGTGGAGCTTATTCAGTATGGATCACTATATACAGAAAACGCTGAATGACCCCACCCACAAGGAGAGAAGAAATGCCTCTTGCAAAATTGTTGAAAGGGGCATTGGGGTCGTTGAGACATGAGTGGGAGCAGCATTGAGGGATAAGCACTGCATGGGGGTTAATAGGTTAGTCCCTGGAGAACCATTAGTACTAACTGGATACCCACCGCTGTAGTCACAAGTTACTAGAGACCAGTGAAGTGACTGGATAGGCTGCAATCTCAGTGATAAGGAGACATTGACATCACTGAGAGTGCAGCCTATCCAGTCACAAGGAGCGAGTGACATCACTGAGTGCAGCCTATCCAGTCACAAGGAGCGCGTGACATCACTGAGAGTGCAGCCTATCCAGTCACAAGGAGCGAGTGACATCACTGAGAGTGCAGCCTATCCAGTCACAAGGAGCCAGTAACATCACTGAGAGTGCAGTCTATCCAGTCACAAGGAACTGGTGACATCACTGAGAGTGCAGCCAATCCAGTCACAAGGAGCCAGTAACATCACTGAGAGTGCAGCCTATCCAGTCACAAGGGCCCTTATTCTGATCGGTGCGGATATATCCGCGTGCGTTCGGCCCGCCGATGTTTTGTGTCTGCGCATGTGCAGAGGCGTCTCTGCGCATGTGTGAGCGGGGCGTACGGCCAAATCCCGCATGATATGTGACACTCCGAACAGGGGGTGGAGAGGGGCGTGAAGGGCTATTTGGGCTCATTACCATATGCATACGCCCCGCGTTTCATGGGCGTTCCCATGAAAACGCTGGGCGTACGTATGGTAATGCGGCCGTGACGCACGTGTAGGGGCGGATATATGACATCGCCGGATGTCAGCTGCCCGCCCAGATCCCTGCTTTTGCACGGAAAAATGTCCGTGTGGTCTGAGGTTGCGGGTGCTGGTGGAGCACTTGGTCCTGCATTCGATGGTCTGGTCTGGGGGAGGTTCCCTTAGATGGAGGAGGCGTATTCCGTGAAAAATACACGTGCGGTCCGTTCGGACAGCTTCTTACCGCATACGGACGGAGTTGGTGATCCGTATGGAAGGCGGGGTTTCGCACGCACGGTCCTGGCCGCATAATCGGCTCCGGCCGTACCGATCAGAATAAGGGCCAAGGAGCCAGTGACATCACTGAGAGTGCAGCCTATCCAGTCAATATGGACTGGTGACATCACGGAGAGTGCTGCCTACCCAGCCACTAGGTGCCAGTGACATCACAGAGTGCAGCCTATCCAGTTACAAGGAATTGGTGACATCACGGAGAGTGCAGCCAATCCAGTCAATATGGACTGGTGACATCAAGGACAGTGCTACCTACCCAGCCACTAGGTGCCAGTGACAATATCCAGTTACAAGGAACTGGTGACATCACGGAGAGTGCTGCCTATCCAATCACTATGGACGTGACATCATTGAGCGTCAGTCCACGACCTCCATAGAGGGAGACTAGAACCCGTGTTGGGCTACCGGCGGCTGAATTCCGATGTCAGTATATTGACCGTTAGGATCCCGACCGTTGGCTAGTTATCCACACCGTTTCTACTTAAAGAGCAGTATTCGGGTAAAAAAAAAGTGAAAACCCCCATGTTGACCTTTTGACTGTCGACCTAGACTATGTCTACCTAATGCTTGTGTCGACCTTAACACCTGTCGACCTTGCACTATGACGACCATCTTTAGGCTGACCCAATGATCCCATTCCGCGGTGTTGGCACACCCTTCACCCATCATATATACATCATACTTGCCTACTTTTGAAAACTAGTTTCAGGGAGATTACAGTTGGTAGCAAAATTTTGCACAGTGCTCCATTGAAGGGGTGTGTCATGCTCCACCCAAAGGGTGTGTCTAGCTCCAAATATGGAGAGATTGTGAAAAGAGATTGTGAACGTGCAGGGGCGGATCCAGGATAAAATGACAGGGGGGGCACCATGATAAAAGAGGGTTTAGGTGGGGGAGGGCCAGTGTTAGTGGTGCCAGTGTACATGCTAAGAGAGCGGCAGAGAGAGGGTGGCAATGGGATTAAAAATAGACCCTGGCATTTAAAGTACGCAGGCCCACCATGGAAACAAAAGTGAAGGATGTAGTTGTGCGCGCGCCAAAGGCGCGCTCTGGAAAAGGGGGTGTGGCCACTCAACAGGGGGCATGTCCTTGAGTGTAGTGTACAACACCATATACAACTTCTACACATTATGCAACAAAATACTAGACCCCATTATACTTGCCCGTTACACATGATGCCAAATGGAATGAGCCAAAATTCATATAATGCCACACGAATTGAGCCAAAATTCACATAATGCCACATGGATTGAGCCAAAATTCACATAATGCCACACGGATTGAGCCAAAATTCACATAATAACAAACGGATTGAGCCAAAATTCACATAATAACACACGGATTGAGCCAAAATTCACATAATAACACACGGATTGAGCCAAAATTCACATAATGCCACATGGATTGAGACAAAATTCGGTACTCTTTACCTAGAACGGCGCCCGCGATTAGAATCGCGGGCGTCGGGGGTAAAAAATCGCGGTCATCGCGGGCATCGCGGGTAAATCGCGGGTACATAAAAATCGTGTACCCGCGATCACCGCGATTTTCCCATAGGGAACAATGTTAAAAAGCCTGATTGACCGCGATTTTACTTTAAAATGCCTCAATGCCCGCGATTTACACATAGGAATCAATGTTAAATGGGCTACAGAGCCCAAATAGGCAGAATTAACCCTTAAATGTCCCCCCAATTTTTGTACGCCACCCCACGATCCACGCCAACCCGAAGCGTGGCGAGCGCAGCGAGCCCGCGAGGGGCGGCGGTACGCGTCCTCCGACCTTTTCATGCCCTACTATCCACGTCGGCGTGGAGTTGAGAATAGAATAGTGTGGCGAGCGCAGCGAGCCACCGAGCCCGAAGCGTGGCGAGCGCAGCGAGCCCCGCGAGGGGACGCGGATACCTTCACAGTTATACGCGTCCCCTCGCGGGCTTCACAGGTATCCGTGGCGAAAAGCGGACACCTGTGAAGCCCGCGAGGGGACGCGTTTACCTGTGAAGGTATCCGCGTCCCCTCGCGGGGCTCGCTGCGCTCGCCACGCTTCGGGCTCGGTGGCTCGCTGCGCTCGCCACACTATTCTATTCTCAACTCCACGCCGACGTGGATAGTAGGGCATGAAAAGGTCGGAGGACGCGTACCGCCGCCCCTCGCGGGCTCGCTGCGCTCGCCACGCTTCGGGTTGGCGTGGATCGTGGGGTGGCGTACAAAAATTGGGGGGACATTTAAGGGTTAATTCTGCCTATTTGGGCTCTGTAGCCCATTTAACATTGATTCCTATGTGAAAATCGCGGGCATTGAGGCATTGAATGCAAAATCGCGGTCAATCAGGCTTTTTAACATTGTTCCCTATGGGAAAATCGCGGTGATCGCGGGCATCGCGTCGCGGCCGTTTATGTACTGCCCGCGATGTCGCGATCACCGCGATGGGCGCCGTTCTAGGTAAAGAGTACCCAAAATTCACATAATGCCACACGGATTGAGCCAGAATTCACATAATGCCACACAGATTAAGACAAAATTCACAATACGCTTCATAAACAGGGACATTGTCCACCAAAGGCGCGCATTAAACATTTACACCAGGCATGTCCAACGTTGGCCCTCCAGATGTTGTGAAACTACACATCCCAGCATGCTTTGCAATAGTTTTAGCATTCTCTAATAGCAAAACTGTGTCAAAGCATGCTGGGATGTGTAGTTTCACAACATCTGGAGGGCCAACGTTGGACATGCCTGATTGACACCATAATGTCCATTGCACGTTAAGTTACACGGCATGATGTCCATTATGTATTATGCCAAACATCCATAATGCCTATTAAAAATTATGCTACATACAGTAAGTGCTGCTTATCTACATGCTCATTGCCAAGGGTTCCATGCTCATTGCCAGAGGTTCCATGCTTGTTGCCATGTGGGATTACATGCTCATTGCCAATGGGAAATACATGCTCGTGGTAAATGGGGGACAGCCACCGCCAGGCAGAAGTGATAGCCACTGACAGTGGCAGAGCCTGGCTGTATTCCGAGCACTGCAGGTCCCAGCTATTTGAAATAATACCCATTTCACACCAGAAAATGCATTCCCAGGTTGGCCTCTTTTACACCAGCCTAGTCCCTGCATTTTCTGGTGTGAGGGGGAGAGAAAACCACCCCTCCCCCCCTTTAACCAGTTTTCTCATTTAACCGGCTATATCTTCGGAACTAACTGACCCATTTACATGAGACAAGTATCATATTGAAGAACTTTTGAGTGGGCTTCGAATAATTTTGGTCCAGTGAAACTGGAACGTTTGGTTCCAGAGTAATCTGCCCTCAAAGAACATGAACAGCCATGAAATTACATTTCACAAAAAGAAAAAAAATCGATTTACAAGCTATATCTCTGGAACCGATTGACCGATATGGACCATCCTGGTATCATATTGAAGGCACAGCGATTTGGAATTGAATGACATCAACCACAATCTCCTGTGATGCCAGGGGGGGGGGACTGGAAGCCGTCGGAACTGGGTGGGGGTCGGAATTGACGGGTCCCATATTATCCTATGGGGAAAAAATGTTACAGCTTTGCCAGGCGATATCTCCGGTTCCCGGGGGGCTAGAGACACGGGGCTGGGCTCGTTGGAAAGCTCTGGTCCTCATCTACAAATTGAATGACAGGGGGGGCACGTGCCCGGGTGCCCCCCCCCTGAATCCGCCACTGTGAACGTGGCACCTAGAAGCGTGGGTGTGCACTGCTACATCTGAGAGGAATCTTTTATAATGACTTATATCCAAATGTAGATGAGCCCCAAAGCAGTTAGTAAGAGATACTATACTTGGTAATGTGCTGGGAAATGGTGCTGATGATTCAATGTAAATGTATCTCTCTCAATCCTTTCCCCCAAAAAATATAACAGTGTAATGTGGGCTAGGTGACATGAGGGAGATTGCTAGACTAATGAGGGAGAGAGGGAGATTGCTGCTATGTCAGGGAGTCTCCTGCAGAATGCAGGAGGGGAGGTAACTATGATGTAACAGTGTAATGTGGGCTAGGTGACATGAGGGAGATTGCTAGACTAATGAGGGAGAGAGGGAGATTGCTGCTATGTCAGGGAGTCTCCTGCAGAATGCAGGAGGGGAGGTAACTATGATGTAACAGTGTAATGTGGGCTAGGTGACATGAGGGAGATTGCTAGACTAATGAGGGAGAGAGGGAGATTGCTGCTATTGCAGGGAGTCTCCTGCAGGAGGGGAGGTAACTATTATGTAACAGTGTAATGTGGGCTAGGTGACATGAGGGAGATTGCTAGACTAATGAGGGAGGGAGGGAGATTGCTGCTATGTCAGGGAGTCTCCTGCAGAATGCTGGAGGGGAGGTAACTATGATGTAACAGTGTAATGTGGGCTAGGTGACATGAGGGAGATTGCTAGGCTAATGAGGGACAGAGGGAGATTGCTGCTATGTCAGGGAGTCTCCTGCAGAATGCAGGAGAGGAGGTAACTATGGTGTAACAGTGTAATGTGGGCTGGGTGACATGAGGGAGATTGCTAGACTAATGAGGGAGAGAGGGAGATTGCTGATATGCCAGGGAGTCTCCTGCAGAATGCAGGAGGGGAGGTAACTATGATGTAACAGTGTAATGTGGGCTAGGTGACATGAGGGAGATTGCTAGACTAATGAGGGAGAGAGGGAGATTGCTGCTATGTCAGGGAGTCTCCTGCAGAATGCAGGAGGTGAGTTAACTATGATGTAACAGTGTAATGTGGGCTAGGTGACATGGGGGAGATTGCTAGACTAATGAGGGAGAGAGGGAGATTGCTGCTATGTCAGGGAGTCTCCTGCAGAATGCAGGAGGGGAGGTAACTATGATGTAACAGTGTAATGTGGGCTAGGTGACATGAGGGAGATTGCTAGACTAATGAGGGAGAGAGGGAGATTGCTGCTATGTCAGGGAGTCTCCTGCAGAATGCAGGGGGGGAGGTAACTATGATGTAACAGTGTAATGTGGGCTAGGTGACATGAGGGAGATTGCTAGACTAATGAGGGAGGGAGATTGCTGCTTTGTCAGGGAGTCTCCTGCAGAATGCAGGAGGGGAGGTAACTATGATATACATCAGTGATTCTCCCATAGACAAGGCTCAGGAAGGACACGTTCCTATGCAGACCTGGAGGATAGCTTCCACACGGCTGACATCAGAGAAATGTGGTATAATTCAGGACCAGCTCTGTGTACAGGATGTAACACGGTCAGTGACATCTGGCGCATCATTCTTCTTATGTCAATGCAGCCAATAAACGCATCTTACAAGTTAATTGGAAGAAATCAGCACCTACAGTATTAAAGAGGCGTCTAAAGATTAGGGGTCATTAACTCCCCTTCCCAACACACACACAGCTCCTGTAAACACTCGGCCAGACTAAGCCGCTCATTACTAGGATGCTGACGTCCGTAGACTCAAGTCTTTAATCAAATTCCCTCCACGGCTTTATCTCCTTACTCCTGATTTAATGCAGAGAGGTCAGTGATTTCTCATGTCACACAACATGGAGCTCCATCTGTTCTCATAGGGCAAGCCTAGGCCAAACTCCAAACTATCAGCCATAAACAAGGTTCAGCAGAGCCATGGGACTGATTCAGGACGAGTTCTTTTACAAGGTTTTGCAGAATTACAACTCCCGGCCTGTGATGTTCATGCAAACTGTTGTCGTCACATCGTTGTGCAAGAGTTTTACTATCGCACATTACCGGCTGCCCCCTGGACTGGCGCAATTTGGCCATGTTTCGAGTTGCAGCAGCTGTATGTAAAATTACCCCCAAAAAGCTGTGGTCCATCCCCATCTGTCGCAGTCTACCGTTGCATTGCCGCCATGTTGCTACTAAATCTGTGGTTCGAGACATGCGCATTTTTTCCGAAAATCGCAATCTGAGATTTTCGAGACACTGCAGGACTTGTTAAATTAACCCCAGTGCAGTTTCTCTTAACCCAATAACTGTATAAGGCACCGTCAAAGAACATAGGTACTCCCCAACTACGCTATCAGAGTAGACAAGCCAACATAGGTACTCCCCAATTACGGTATCAGAGTAGACAAGCCAACATAGTTACTCCCCAACTACGCTATTAGAGTAGACAAGCCAACATAGCTACTAACCAACTACGCTATTAGAGTAGACAAGCCAACATAGGTACTCCCCAACTACGCTATCAGAGTAGACAAGCCAACATAGCTATTTCCCAACTACGCTATCAGAGTAGACAAGCCAACATAGCTACTCCCCAACTACGCTATTAGAGTAGACAAGCCAACATAGCTACTCCCCAACTACGCTATTAGATTAGACAAGCCAACATAGGTACTCCCCAACTACGCTATCAGAGTAGACAAGCCAACATAGGTACTCCCCAACTACGCTATCAGAGTAGACAAGCCAACATAGGTCTCCCCAACTACGCTATCAGAGTAGACAAGCCAACATAGGTACTCCCCAACTACGCTATTAGAGTAGACAAGCCAACATAGGTACCCCCCAACTACGCTATCAGAGTAGACAATTCAACATAGGTACTCCGAAACTACGCTATCAGAGTAGACAAGCAAACATAGGTACTCCCCAACTATGTTATCAGAGTAGACAAGCAAACTTAGGTACTCCCCAACTACGTTATCAGAGTAGACAAGCAAACATAGGTACTACCCAACTACGCTATCAGAGTAGACAAGCAAACATAGGTACTCCCCAACTACGCTATCAGAGTAGACAAGCCAACATAGGTACTCCCCAACTACGCTATCAGAGTAGACAAGACAACATAGGTACTCCCCAACTACGCTATCAGAGTAGACAAGCAAACATAGGTACTCCCCAACTACGCTATCAGAGTAGACAAGCCAACATAGGTACTCCCCAACTACGCTATCAGAGTAGACAAGACAACATAGGTACTCCCCAACTACGCTATCAGAGTAGACAAGCCAACATAGGTACTCCCCAACTACGCTATCAGAGTAGACAAGCCAACATAGGTACTCCCCAACTACGCTATCAGAGTAGACAAGCCAACATAGGTACTCCTCAACTACGCTATCAGAGAAGACAAGCCAACATAGGTACTCCCCAACTACGCTATCAGAGTAGACAAGCCAACATAGGTACTCCTCAACTACGTTAGCAGAGTAGACAAGCCAACATAGGTACTCCCAACTACGCTATCAGAGTAGACAAGCCAACATAGGTACTCCCCAACTACGCTATCAGAGTAGACAAGCAAACATAGGTACTCCCCAACTACGCTATCAGAGTAGACAAGTCAACACAGGTACTCCCCAACTACATTATCAGAGTAGACAAGCCAACATACTGTAGGTATTCCCCAACTACGATATCAGAGTAGACAAGCCAACATAGGTACTCCCCAACTACGCTATCAGAGTAGACAAGCCAACATAGGTACTCCCCAACTACACTATCAGAGTAGACCAGCCAACATAGGTACTACCCAACTACGCTATAAGAGTAGACAAGCCAACATAGGTACTCCTCAACTACGTTATCAGAGTAGACAAGCCAACATAGGTACTCCCCAACTACGCTATCAGAGTAGACAAGCCAACATAGGTACTCCCAAACTATGCTATCAGAGTAGACAAGCAAACATAGGTACTCCCCAACTACGCTATCAGAGTAGACAAGCCAACATAGGTACTCCCCAACTACGCTATCAGAGTAGACAAGCCAACATAGGTACTCCCCAACTACGCTATCAGAGTAGACAAGCCAACATAGGTACTCCTCAACTACGTTATCAGAGTAGACAAGCAAACATAGGTACTCCCCAACTACGCTATCAGAGTAGACAAGCAAACATAGGTACTCCCCAACTACGCTATCAGAGTAGACAAGCCAACATAGGTACTCCCCAACTACGCTATCAGAGTAGACAAGCAAACATAGGTACTCCCCAACTACGCTATCAGAGTAGACAAGTCAATATAGGTACTCCCCAACTATGTTATCAGAGTAGACAAGCCAACATACTGTAGGTATTCCCCAACTACAATATCGGAGTAGACAAGCCAACATAGGTACTCCCCAACTACGCTATCAGAGTAGACAAGCCAACATAGGTACTCCCCAACTACAATATCAGAGTAGACAAGCCAACATAGGTACTCCCCAACTACGCTATCAGAGTAGACAAGCCAACATAGGTACTCCTCAACTACGTTATCAGAGTAGACAAGCAAACATAGGTACTCCCCAACTACGCTATCAGAGTAGACAAGCCAACATAGGTACTCCCCAACTACGCTATCAGAGTAGACAAGCAAACATAGGTACTCCCCAACTACGCTATCAGAGTAGACAAGTCAACATAGGTACTCCCCAACTATGTTATCAGAGTAGACAAGCCAACATACTGTAGGTATTCCCCAACTACGATATTGGAGTAGACAAGCCAACATAGGTACTCCCCAACTACGCTATCAGAGTAGACAAGCAAACATAGGTACTCCCCAACTATGTTATCAGAGTAGACAAGCAAACTTAGGTACTCCCCAACTACGTTATCAAAGTAGACAAGCAAACATAGGTACTCCCCAACTACGCTATCAGAGTAGACAAGCAAACATAGGTACTCCCCAACTACGCTATCAGAGTAGACAAGCCAACATAGGTACTCCCCAACTACGCTATCAGAGTAGACAAGACAACATAGGTACTCCCCAACTACGCTATCAGAGTAGACAAGCAAACATAGGTACTCCCCAACTACGCTATCAGAGTAGACAAGCAAACATAGGTACTCCCCAACTACACTATCAGAGTAGACAAGCCAACATAGGTACTCCCCAACTATGCTATCAGAGTAGACAAGCCAACATAGGTACTCCTCAACTACGCTATCAGAGTAGACAAGCCAACATAGGTACTCCCCAACTACGCTATCAGAGTAGACAAGCCAACATAGGTACTCCTCAACTACGTTAGCAGAGTAGACAAGCCAACATAGGTACTCCCAACTACGCTATCAGAGTAGACAAGCCAACATAGGTACTCCCCAACTAGACAAGTAAACATAGGTACTCCCCAACTACGCTATCAGAGTAGACAAGTCAACACCGGTACTCCCCAACTACGTTATCAGAGTAGACAAGCCAACATACTGTAGGTATTCCCCAACTACGATATCAGAGTAGACAAGCCAACATAGGTACTCCCCAACTACGCTATCAGAGTAGACAAGCCAACATAGGTACTCCCCAACTACGCTATCAGAGTAGACCAGCCAACATAGGTACTCCCCAACTACGCTATAAGAGTAGACAAGCCAACATAGGTACTCCTCAACTACGTTATCAGAGTAGACAAGCCAACATAGGTACTCCCCAACTACGCTATCAGAGTAGACAAGCCAACATAGGTACTCCCAAACTATGCTATCAGAGTAGACAAGCAAACATAGGTACTCCCCAACTACGCTATCAGAGTAGACAAGCCAACATAGGTACTCCCCAACTACGCTATCAGAGTAGACAAGCCAACATAGGTACTCCCCAACTACGCTATCAGAGTAGACAAGCCAACATAGGTACTCCTCAACTACGTTATCAGAGTAGACAAGCAAACATAGGTACTCCCCAACTACGCTATCAGAGTAGACAAGCAAACATAGGTACTCCCCAACTACGCTATCAGAGTAGACAAGCCAACATAGGTACTCCCCAACTACGCTATCAGAGTAGACAAGCAAACATAGGTACTCCCCAACTACGCTATCAGAGTAGACAAGTCAACATAGGTACTCCCCAACTATGTTATCAGAGTAGACAAGCCAACATACTGTAGGTATTCCCCAACTACGATATCGGAGTAGACAAGCCAACATAGGTACTCCCCAACTACGCTATCAGAGTAGACAAGCCAACATAGGTACTCCCCAACTACGCTATCAGAGTAGACAAGCCAACATAGGTACTCCCCAACTATGCTATCAGAGTAGACAAGCCAACATAGGTACTCCTCAACTACGTTATCAGAGTAGACAAGCCAACATAGGTACTCCCCAACTACGCTATCAGAGTAGACAAGCCAACATAGGTACTCCCCAACTACGCTATCAGAGTAGACAAGCAAACATAGGTACTCCCCAACTACGCTATCAGAGTAGACAAGTCAACATAGGTACTCCCCAACTATGTTATCAGAGTAGACAAGCCAACATAGGTACTCCCCAACTACGCTATCAGAGTAGACAAGCAAACATAGGTACTCCCCAACTACGCTATCAGAGTAGACAAGTCAACATAGGTACTCCCCAACTATGTTATCAGAGTAGACAAGCCAACATACTGTAGGTATTCCCCAACTACGATATCGGAGTAGACAAGCCAACATAGGTACTCCCCAACTACGCTATCAGAGTAGACAAGCCAACATAGGTACTCCCCAACTACGCTATCAGAGTAGACAAGCCAACATAGGTACTCCCCAACTATGCTATCAGAGTAGACAAGCCAACATAGGTACTCCTCAACTACGTTATCAGAGAAGACAAGCCAACATAGGTACTCCCCAACTACGCTATCAGAGTAGACAAGCCAACATAGGTACTCCCCAACTACGCTATCAGAGTAGACAAGCAAACATAGGTACTCCCCAACTACGCTATCAGAGTAGACAAGTCAACATAGGTACTCCCCAACTATGTTATCAGAGTAGACAAGCCAACATACTGTAGGTATTCCCCAACTACGATATCGGAGTAGACAAGCCAACATAGGTAATCTCCAACTACGCTATCAAAGTAGACAAGTCAACATAGGTACTCCCCAACTATGTTATCAGAGTAGACAAACCAACATACTGTAGGTATTCCCAACTACGATATCGGAGTAGACAAGCCAACATAGGTACTTCCAGCCAAAGATATCATTGTAGATTAATGAACATAGGTACTCCCAGCCTAGGAGCCCATTTGGGGTGCAAACCTGTGCCGACAACTAAATATAACACCGGACAACGCAAATACCTTCACTAGGTGTGAGATCTGTCAGGGACCGGCACAAACTCCCACAACACAGGGCAGATACTGGTGATCACAGCATTATTGCTACAATACGCCTTATTACTCAGGAAGACTGATGTGTCCAAGGTCTTGCCAGCTCAGATTAGGTAGGATATACACATAAATGCATCAATTTACATCTGCACATGTGCCGTGTACAAGGTTTGCAGTACGTCTAAATGAACAGAGATCCGTGTGACATCATCGTGTAACTAACTGGAGTAACTTAGAGTATGTGTGCTGTCACTGGGAGCAGCAGGTACTAGAGTAACTCAAGGTAATGTGTGTGTGCTGTCACTGGGAGCAGCGGGTACGAGAGTAACTCAGAGTAATGTGTGTGTGCTGTCACTGGGAGAGCGGGTACTAGAGTAACTCAGAGTAATGTGTGTGTGCTGTCACTGGTAGCAGCGGGTACTAGAGTAACTCAAAGTAATGTGTGTGTGCTGTCACTGGGAGCAGCGGGTACGAGAGTAACTCAGAGTAATGTGTGCGTGCTGTCACTGGGAGCAGCGGGTACGAGAGTAACTCAGAGTAATGTGTGTGTGCTGTCACTGAAAGCAGCGGGTACTAGAGTAACTCAGAGTAATGTGTGTGTGCTGTCACTGGTAGCAGCGGGTACTAGAGTAACTCAGAGTAATGTGTGTGTGCTGTCACTGGGAGCAGTGGGTACTAGAGTAACTCAGAGTAAGGTGTGTGTGCTGTCAATGGGAGCAGCGGGTACTAGAGTAACTCAGAGTAAGGTGTGTGTGCTGTCACTGGGAGCAGCTGGTACTAGAGTAACTCAGGGTAATGGGTGTGTGCTGTCACTGGGAGCAGCGGGTACTAGAGTAACTCAGAGTAATGTGTGTGTGCTGTCACTGGGAGCAGTGGGTACAGGAGTAACTCAGAGTAAGGTGTGTGTGCTGTCACTGGGAGCAGCGGGTACTAGAGTAACTCAGAGTAATGTGTGTGTGCAGTCCCAGGGAGCAGCGGGTACTAGAGTAACTCAGAGTAATGTGTGTGTGCTGTCACTGGGAGCAGCTGGTACTAGAGTAACTCAGAGTAATGTGTGTGTGCTGTCACTGGGAGCAGTGGGTACAGGAGTAACTCAGAGTAAGGTGTGTGTGCTGTCACTGGGAGCAGCGGGTACTAGAGTAACTCAGAGTAATGTGTGTGTGCAGTCCCAGGGAGCAGCGGGTACTAGAGTAACTCAGAGTAATGTGTGTGTGCTGTCACTGGGAGCAGCTGGTACTAGAGTAACTCAGGGTAATGGGTGCGTGCTGTCACTGGGAGCAGCGGGTACTGGAGTAACTCAGAGTAATGTGTGTGTGCTGTCACTGGGAGCAGCGGGTACTAGAGTAACTCAGAGTAATGTGTGTGTGCTGTCACTGGGAGCAGCGGGTACTAGAGTAACTAGGAGTAATGTGTGTGTGCTGTCACTGGGAGCAGCGGGTACTAGAGTAACTCAGAGTAATGTGTGTGTGCTGTCACTGGGAGCAGCGGGTACTAGAGTAACTCAGAGTAATGTGTGTGTGCTGTCACTGGGAAGCAGCGGGTACTAGAGTAACTCAGAGTAAGGTGTGTGTGCTGTCACTGGGAGCAGCGGGTACTAGAGTAACTCAGAGTAATGTGTGTGTGCTGTCACTGGGAGCAGCGGGTACTAGAGTAACTCAGAGTAATGTGTGTGTGCTGTCACTGGGAGCAGCGGGTACTAGAGTAACTCAGAGTAAGGTGTGTGTGCTGTCAATGGGAGCAGCGGGTACTGGAGTAACTCAGAGTAATGTGTGTGTGCTGTCACTGGGAGCAGCGGGTACTAGAGTAACTCAGAGTAAGGTGTGTGTGCTGTCACTGGGAGCAGCGGGTACTAGAGTAACTCAGAGTAATGTGTGTGTGCTGTCACTGGGAGCAGCGGGTACTAGAGTAACTCAGAGTAATGTGTGTCGTGCTGTCACTGGGAGCAGCGGGTACTAGAGTAACTCAGAGTAAGGTGTGTGTGCTGTCAATGGGAGCAGCGGGTACTAGAGTAACTCAGGGTAATGGGTGCGTGCTGTCCCTGGGAGCAGCCGGTTCAAATCTCTGGTAACAATTTACATACAGATGAA